>NC_081413.1:200213642-200241142 GCF_030272615.1 Cryptomeria japonica | reverse complement strand
AACAATGAAAACAAAAGATAATTTTTTTTTTAATAATGATAATGAAAGATCTACAAGTAATGAAAAAATGAAAAATAAGGTCTTAGTGAGGATATATTTGCTAGGTGTTTTCCCATCCTTTGATGCCTGCAATATAGTATTCAAAAAGAAATAAAAATAATATCAATCTGTATATAAGGGTGGCAAAGTATTTTAGAAATAATATGGCACAAAGAGATTGCAACAATACAAACTTTTTCTAATAAAGAGATGGATACGAGCATACATGATATTTTGTGTGATATCAGTTTCTCTCTAGCCCCTCTTTTATACTTGGATGCTTGTGAAAACAAAACGAAGAGACCTTAGATCTGGGGTTTTTGAATGTAGGGTTTTCCATGAGGAAAGAAAATAAGCAAAAATGGGATGCTTCATGTGAAATTAAAGGAATTTAACTATAGCTAATAAGAGGAAAATAAAAAGATTCAACTTGCAAACGAAACCCCAAAAACAGGGCAAGCAATCTGCAAACAAAACCCCAATAATTATTATTAGCCTATACATTTGAAAAGAGATTATAAAAAAAAATATCCAGTGGTAGAAATTAAATTACCATGGCTCTCTTTTTGAGATCAATCCCTCTTCAAAACCCCAATAAAGGCTTCCAAGGAGAGGAATGATGTTGTAACCTACAAAAGAAAAGTTAGGGTTTGAACTCCTTTCCCTTTTTTGTTGTTTGATTTTAGGTTTCCTTGTAGCCCTAGAATCTAACCATGAAGATTGAATTCATCCTATGGATGAGATTCAATGCACATCCCTTTAGTGAGAAAATTTAGTGGGAAAATTAGTGGGAAAATTAGGTGGGAAAATTTAATGCTAAGTTTTATAAATTTTAAAACAATTTAGTGGGAAAATTGTAAAAAGCATAACGTATTTGAAACAAATAAAATGTAACCTTTAAGACAATTCGAAAATAATTTGTGTGTATATATACATATTTGTATACGTATACATATACGTATGTGTATACCTATACCTATACATATACCTATACCTATACCTATACCTATACCTATACATATACATATACATATACATATACATATACATATGCATATGCATATACATATACATATACATATAAACTAGCATACTTATATTTTAAAAATAAAATTTATGTAAAGGATGTTGGGAGACCAAATTTAAAAAGCATTTATCTTTTAGCATAGATTAATTAATTTCATATGGTTAATATTTATTAGAATTTAGTCTTATTTTAAAATATGAAATGATTTGCATGTAAAAAAAGAAGCTTCTTTTAAATCTATATTTAAAAACATAATTGTTCAAATTAGAAGCCTCCTTTAAATCTAGATTTTAAAATAAAATTTTAAGAGTCTTATCTTAGAAAATGAAATGAATCGCATGCAAAAATATAAATAAATTGAAGTTTCTTTTAAAATTAGATTTAAAAGCATAATTTTTTAAATTAGATATTTTTAAATGTAGATTTAAAAATATAATTTTAGTTTTAAAATTACTAAATAATAAGTTGTTTTTTAATTTACATTTGTTTCATTTAAATCTAGATTTTGTTTTTGTATTTAATAAATAATAATAATAGAAAGTTGTTTTTAGTTTATATTTTTAAATTATCTATTGTCTAGTCATAATAAATAATAATAATAGAAAGTTCCCTTTTAATTTCGATTTTAGTCTTTAAAATATTTTTAAATTTCTAGTCATTCAAATTACATAGATAAAAAATATGGGTGGTGCCATTGTAGCGTTACTCCTCTCGACATAATAATTAAATATATATATTGAGTTAATATATATAGATAGATATATAGATAGATAGATAGATAGATAGATAAATAGATGTGTGTGTGTGTGTGTGTGTGTGTGTGTGTGTGTGTGTGTGTGTTGATGTAGAACATCATGGACCCTCCCACAATCACACTACAACTCTTCATTCTTTCTTCTTGTTTGTAACAACATTCACCAATCCAAGGATTCCAAAATAATAGTCCACCTGCAGATTCATTCAAATTGACATATCTAATCACACATTCAAATTTGATATCACTTTTCAAAACTGCAACACTAGGATCAATCACAAGATCCCAAAACAAGGCCTTTCTTCCAACTCCCTAGACTCTACTCAACGCACCAATCAAGGATACCAACCCGATGACTTGTTACAACACTTATAATTGTCTTAAAATATCAAAAATACCATAAAAAAATTTTATACAAAACCCAAAACTCAGGCTCAAACTCCTAAACCCAAACTGCTCCCTCTAGGCTTCAATCCTACTAGCCCTTCAAATTGGGTATTTTTCCCTTTTATCCAAACTTTCCCAAAATAGTTGCCAAATAAATTACATATTAGGATACCCTTTTGGATTTTTTTTAACATATGTCAAAATATGATATCATTCTTTTGGACCAACTGTACAGACCAACACCCTCTTATGCTTGAAAGTAGGCTAATTAGCCCACTTTTACAAAGCAACTACCTCAAAAAATATTCATGAAGATTCCAAACCCCAAAAATGTATTATTTAAGGATTAAAATCAAAAAAATTCTAGGTTTTAGATAGTGAAATGCTCATTTAATCACCCAAACACAACACCCTCCTTTTTAGGCCTACAAACTAGGGCTTTCACATATGCACCCAATCCAAACACTTCACAACTCCAAAAATGGATGGAAAAAAATCTACATGACCTTCAAAAAACTAAAGAAAACATAAAAACACCCAATAATTCAATGGTTTCACTCAAATCCATACATGGCACCAAATTTCCACTTACTCAACACACCATTCCTCACCTCTATGCACCCTAGGGTCTCACCATCACATCTCCATGGCCACACATGCACTCAAAATGTTATAAAAGCCTATAATACCACTTTAGAGACCCATTAGGCAAGAAAAATTTGATACATAAAGTGGAATGGGTCAATTCTTCATTGTGACCCTCAAACCCTTACAAAAAAGCTGTCAAAAGTGGTTGATTTTAGGACAGTGAAAATAAAATGCACAAAATGGATTAAAGGAACCTCAAAATAGTTAAAAATGAAATTTAAAACATTTATATATCACTTATAAAATTAATCAGATAAAAATATGTTATGAATGGAAACTTATAACAGTTGGAAGTTCAGATTTTAGACCAAAATTGCAAGGAAAACCTTGTATTTCATTGCCAAACTCCAAAATATTATAATGAAAATCAATTATGACCATCAAAAACATCTCCCTCATGTATTAATGAGGCTTTAAACTCATTTAGACTCCCAAAACCAACTACAACCTCTCTAACTAACTTTTGAACCAACTTTGGTTGTTTTACACATGATTACTCACTTGGTTTACATAACTTTTGATCTCCTTTGTGCTATGAAAATAACCAATATTCCTATTACATGAATATAATATTTTAAGACCTGATGAAAAAAAAAATACAACTAAACTCCTACTTTACCCCTTTTTGACTCCTTCATAGCCTATTAGGCCTAGTTTGCTCAACATAGCAATTTTGATTACAAATGAATAATATGACTGCAAATGGTTTTATTAGCCATGATTACAATATAAAATGGTCATGTGGACCTTATAGACTCAATATCCTTCAATATTATTCATGTGGGCCTTATGGTGACCCCTTGTATCCTAGGTGCTCCTGCACCATACTCTCGGACTTCAAAACATTTCCACATTCCTTGGAGACACCTGCAAAATAAAGCATTAGAAAATATAATCTTCATCTTAACCTTTAGCTTGCACTTGTCCTCCTTTTTCATTCTCACCCTTGCTTGACCTTATCTTCTTTGGATTTTCCCCTTATTAGGCTTCTTCCATGCTATACCATCTTCCATCTTAACCCTTGGTTTGAATTCTATTGGGAAGCCATATGTTTCTCATAACCTTCCATCAACTTCATAATCATGTTCCGAACCTTCACCCTTGTTGTATATGCCTGAAAATTCATCAAATGCACCTCCCAAAGATATTCCTCTACCTTGGCACCAACATACTCAATCCCCATGCTTGGAGAACTTACCCAATCCTTAGCCTTCTCAAGGCCTACCATCATGACCAGCTCACTCTTAGTCTCTTCTTCCATTTAGACCAACTCATCCTTCATCTCATGTCATTTCTATTGGCATTCAAAACTATTATTCATCTTCAAGGCTACATCATTAGCCTCATAATTCACTGTAATAGGGATACTTTTCTGTACTATACCCTTTATTACATCCAAAGGACATTCCATTGTCCCAATCAAAATAACCTTTTCATATTCAAGCCTTTCAAGACTTGATTCCCTACTGTCATAACCAACATCTTTGTCTTCTACCTCTGTCTCAACTCTTAGAACCTCTTTGCCATTAGGTTCATCTTCCTCTTCACAAACTACCTTCTTCTCTTTGTTCTCTTTCCCTTACAATGCACAACTTACCTCTCCTCTAACATCTTTATCCTCTTCTAGGATCTCTATCTCAACTTCATACAGATATACTTTATCAAGATCACCCTTTATCAAACTATCATCCACTTTCTTTGTGAGCAAATCAATTTTATCTTCTACTATGACCTCTCTAGGCCATCCTTGCCTTGTCATTGGCAATACACTATCTCTCTTACTCATTTCATCTTCTTCACTTTTCAATACCCTTTACTCATATAATCCATATGCTTCATGTCCTATCAATGGATGAGTCATTTGCATAGCCTCTTCATGCTTGACTAACTCACCTTGCTCCTTCTCAAGGAGTTCTTCCTTGTTCTCCTTCACCTCATACCTTCTCTTTACATCTTCTTCTTACAACTTAGACTCTACCTTATCTTCTTCAAGCCTAGAAGTAGGTTCTATCTCTGTCTTTTACTCATCATTATGTTCCTCATACCTTAGGAATTCTCTTCTTGCAATCAACCTTATCCTTGACATTCCCCACGCTGCCTTGTCACCCTACAATGATTTCATCAAAAACCTTTCCCCATCCTTGTTAACAATATATTTAATTTTCCTACCATCATGTAGGGATTTAACATCAACTTTCCATACTCTAAACAAGATCATATGAAAATCACTCAAAGGCATAATATCACATTAAATAGTATCATAATATGAACCAATGCTGAAAGAAACATATTATTGCTCTTTAACATCAACCCATTGATAATTGCTTACCCCATATGGTCTGTAAGGTGATTCAAGAGGTTTCCTTGGCAGGTTCAACTTCTTAACCATCTCTACTAAGACTATATTTTCAAGACAACCACTGCTAACAACAACCTTGTATACCTTACCCCGACATTTGCATTGTGTCTGGAATATAGAGTTCCCCTGAGCATACATTTCCCATATTTATTTATATTCTTCTATGATGGTTTCCTCTTTTATCTCTCAATCTTTAATCTTCAATCTACAAGGACCTATTTCCTTTCTTTGATACCACTATGATGCAGAGCATCATGGACCCTCCCACAATCACACTGCAACTCTTCATTCTTTCTTCTTGTTTGTAACAACATTCACCTATCCAAGGCTTCCAAAATTATACTCCACCTATAGATTCATTCAGCTCACCATATCTGATCACACATTCAGATGTCACATCACATTTCCAATCTACAACACTAGTTGGATCAATCACAAGATCCCAAAACAAGTCCTCTCTTCCAACTCCCTATACACTACTCAATGCACCCAATCAAGGATAACAACCCAATGACTTGTTCCAATACTTATAATGGTATTAAAACATCAAAAATACCATAATACAAGGTTCTACAAAACCCAAAATGTGGGCTCAAACTCCTAAACAGAAACTTCTCCCTCTAGGCTTCAATCCTACTAGCCCTTCAAATTGGGTATTTTGCCCTTTCCTCAAAACTTTCTGAATAGATATTCCAAATGAATTACATATTAGGATACCCTTTTCAAATTTATTTAATACATGTCAAAATTACATATTGTTCTTTTGGACCAAATGTACAGACCAACACCCTCCTACACTTGAGACTAGGCTAATTAGCCCACTTTTACAAAGAAAATACCTCAAAAAATCTTCACCAAGAATCCACACCCCCAAAAAATCTTACTCAAGGATTCAAATCAACAAAAAATTTTGGTTTTAGATAGTGAAATTCTCTTTTAATCACCCAAACACAAAACCCTCCTTTTTAGACCTACAAACTAGGGCTTTCACATACACACCCCCTCCAAACACTTATCAACTCCAAAAATGGATGAAAAATAATTCACATGACCTTAAAAAACTCTAGAAACTATAAAAACAGCCACTCATTCAATGGTTTTACTCAGATCCATACATGGCACCAAATTTCCATTTACTGAACACATAATTCCTTCTCACTCTTCACCCTAGGGTACCACCATCACATGTCCATGGCCATACCTACACTCATAATGTTACTAAATAATATAATAAAACTTTGGAGACCCAATCCACAAGAAAAAGTGGATACATAAAATGGAATGGGTCAGTTCTTTAGTCAGACCCTCAAACCCTTACAAAAAAGTTGTCAAAAGTGGCTAATTTTAGGATAGTCAAAATGACATGCACAAAATATATTAAAGGAGCCTCAAATTAGTTAAAAATTAAAGTTAAAACATTTCCCTATCACTTAAAAAATGAATCAGATCAAAATATGTTATGAATGGAAAGCTATAATAGTTATGAATCAGATCTAAAGTTCATATTTTAGACCAAAACTGCAAGGAAAACATTATATTACATTGCCAAATGCCAAACTCTTACAATGCCAATAAAGTCCAACCATCAAAAACCTCTCCCTCACATGGGAATGAGTTTTTAAAATCATTTAGACTCCCAAAACTGACTGCAACCTCTCTAACTAACTTTTGAACCAACGTTGGTTGTTTTATACACGATTAGTCACTTGGTTTACATAACAACTTTTGATATCCCTTGTGCTATGAAACTAACCAATATTTATATTACATGAATATGGTATTTTAAGAACTGATGAGAACCAAAACACAACTAAAATCCTACTTTACTCCTTTTTCAGCCCTTCATAGCCTATTAGGCCTAGTTTGCTCAATATAGCAATTTTGATTACAAATGAACAATATGAATCCAAATGGCCTTATTAGCCATGATTACAATATAAAATGGTCATGTGGACCTTATAGACTTAATATCCTTCAAAATTATTTATGTGGGCCTTATGGTGACCCCTTGTATCCTAGGTGCTCCTACACACACACACACTATATATATATATATCTCTGTGTGTGTGTGTGTGTGTGTGTGTATGTATATATATCTGTGTATGTATATATATACATATACATATATATGTATATACATATATATATGTATGTACATATACATATATATGTATGTACATATATACATATGTATGTACATATATACATATGTATGTATATATATATATATATGTATACATACATATATATATATGTATACACATATATATGTATGTATATATATACACATACATGTATATGTATATATATACATATATATACATGTATATGTATATACATATATACATATATATACATATATTTGTATATACATATATACATATATACATACATATATATATACATATATATATGTGTGTGTGTGTACATACATATATATGTATGTATATATATGTATGTATGTATATATATATATATGTATGTATATATATATATGTATGTATCTATATATGTATATATATGTATGTATGTATATATATATATATATATGTATGTGTATATATATATATATATATATTTATACATACATATATATATATATGTGTGTGTGTGTGTATATGTATGTATGTATATGTATGTATGTATATATATATGTATGTATATGTATGTATATATATATATATATATATATATATATATAACATATACATACATATATATACATGTATATATATGTATATATGTGTATGTATATATATATGAATTATACATACATATATATATATGTATAATTCATATATATAATTGATATATATTTTGATTAAATATACATATATACAATATATATATATGTATATGTATATGTATATGTATATATATATATATATGTATATATATATATATATATGTATGTATATACATGTATACATATATATATATATATATAGATATATATGTATGTATATACATGTATACATATATATACATTTGTGCTATTGGAAGCCATATAGTTATTGAATATTGTCATCTTAATTCAGTTGAATATATGGTATTTCAGTTATCTTTATTCGTATATGTAAATGCTTCATTGAAAATAAATATTTTGTGTCACTTTAAATCTTTCAATGTGAAATTCAGTTTATGAATATGATTTAATTAATTGCAATTGAGTTCCCTAATTAGATGGGTAATTGGATTAACATTATAATGTTGTTTTAGTTACAAAGTAATCTTCATTGGTAACTCTTTAGGATGTCATTGTTAGACTTCTTCTTGTGTTAATAAATGTGCAATGTAATAATTAATGCACTTAATCTTTAAAAAAAAAATTAGTTCGCCCTTTAGTTGCCTTGTAGTGTTGCATTCCTTTAGGGTTATTAGCGGGGCATTACATTTGGTATCAGAGCCCAAGTTTCAACACTGGGTACTCTAGGATTGTAGTGAGCCCATTCAACATGACCTTTTTTGTAGATCTTAGTGTTTGTGTTTCCCTTGTTTTATCCTTGCCGCAGATTTGAACCATTTTCTCTTTTGCAATGTTTGGTCATGGCTAGGAGAGCTAAGGGAGTTGGCTGTGTTGGTGGCCACAATAGAGGTAGAGGTGGGGGATGGGGTCGAGGTTCAGATCACCATATTCCTTCACCACCACCCACTCATGTGAGTGTGGAGCAGGAGTAGTCTGTTCATTAGGATGAACATCATGCAGAAGAGCAGGTTCCCAAAAGGGAAGAGCTAAGATAGATGTTTCAGGAGGTTCTAACTAGGCTAGGCCCTAGGCTTGAGGGTGAGTAGCCCATCCATGCATAGGTTAGGGAGTCACATAAGTAGGTTCCAGAAGAGAGAGAGAGAGAGAGAGAGAGAGAGAGAGAGAGAGAGAGAGAGAGAGAGAGAGAGGTCTCCTAGAAGGAGGGAGGTCCTAGCTGACCAGGACCTAGCTCCTGTGGGTCACATTAGGGACTTGATGACGACCAACCCTCCATTATTTGATGGTAAAGGTATCTGTCTTGAGGCAGAGACCTATCTTATAAGTTTAGATCAATGTTTCGTGATGTTCCCATATAGTAGCAACATTGGGGAGAGATGTGCTATCATGTGTCTCGATAGTTTTGCTTCGATCTGGTGGAGATTAGAGGAGGAGAATATTAGTGTGTGTATTAACACCATATCATGGGAGATATTTCTGGAGAGATTCAGAGCACGATTTATCTCACCCTAATGGAGGCAATCTCGGGAAGAAGAGTTCTACCCTTTGCGTTAGTATGGTTCATAAGTAGACCAGTTTGAGCACATGTTCTATTAGATTAAACAGTATGTTGGGATTGGTAACGATGAGGCAATGCTTGTTCAACACTTCTTGAGGGGTCCAAATGAATATATCAATGGAGGAGTGAGAGTTTTTGAGCTAGCTTTAGTTGAGGTAGCCATGGCAAAAGCTAGGTTGGTTGAGTAGAACTTTAGTTGTGCACATGGTGGTTAGTCAAGGGTGCAGATAGGGAGTGTTCCTTTCAGTCAACCCAGAGCTCATGGGAACTAGTCCCAGCTAGTTGCATTGTTTAGGAGTCCTCAGGCACCTGCTAAGGGTGTAAAGCAACAGCAGTAGCAGCCGTCGAGACCAAAATAGTTCCAAGACAAGCAGGGTGGCAACTCTCAGCATAGGAGGAATAGGAACTGACAGAGGAGCAGATAGGGTCTTCCAAGGCAGTCCTCTCCAGGTGCATCTCAAGCCCCTAGCAAGGGAAGCTTCTAGCAATCGAGTGGGAAGACTAGAGGTAAAGGACTAGGTAGGGGAGCTTGCTTCTCTTGTGGATAGTTTGGTCATATAGCTACTCAGTGCCCTCAGCATTCTCACTAGATGGATAGTCAGAGGCCAGTAACATCAGAGCGGATTGTAGGGGATGTAGGTAGATCCCACAGAGTGTTTGTAGTGGTTGATGACCATGAGGTTGAGCATCTTCTAAGTAGGTGGATAGGTGGCAAGTAGTGTTGGCTATCAAGGTGCGCGTGTTCATAGATGCTTTTGTTCCTAGATGTGAATTGGACCTAGGACCCTTTGTGACTTCTTTTGACCTTCAAGTCATTCCTTTGGGGTCCTATGGAGTAGTGTTGGGGATGGATTGGCTATCATCTCATAGTGCTCATGTAGACTGCCATCAGAAGATACTAGAGTGTTTATATGACCACTGAAGGAAAGTGGGGATCATTGGAGTTTAGAGATCGATATCTTTACGTATGATTTCTGATATGTAACTTAAGCAGTGTATGCATCGAGGATGTCATCTTTTTGCAATTTCTCTTGAGGATATGGATGAGGGAGAGAGTTGATAAATTGCTCTTGATGGTCACCTTATTCTTCGAGAGTATGCTGATGTGTTTTTGTTGGATATTCCTAGTATGCCTCTGAAGTGATACATAGACTTTCGCATTGACTTGGTTCTAGGTGCATAACCTATTTTGAGAGCTCCATATCAGATTCCTACTCAGGAGTTGAGTGAGTTGAATTTGTAGATGGAGGAATTGTTGGCCAAGGGGTTCATTCCTACTAGCGTTTCTCCTTGTGGTGCGACTGTTATCTTCATTACGAAGAAGGATGCATGGTTCTCTTCAGTTATGCTTTGATTACTGACAACTAAATAAGGTAACCATTTGGAATTGATATCCATTGCCTCGTATAGATGATCTTTATGATCAGGTGAAGGGAGCCATGGTGTGCTCTAAGATTGATCTAAAATATGGGTATCATTTGCTGCACATTCATGATGTAGAAATTCATAGGATGATGTTTCATACTCATTATGGTCACTCTGAGTGCACAGTGGTGGCATTTGGGTTGACGAATGTGCCTTCATTTTTCATGAGCCTCATGAATGGGTTTTTTCACACATACCTTGATCATTTTGTCCTTGTGTTCTTGGATGAAATATTGATTTATCCTAGATCTATGGAAGAGCATGAGGGTCACTTATGACAAGTATTGCAATGCTTGAGGGAGATTCAACTTTATGCCAATTTGGCAAGGTGTGATTTCTTCCAGTCTAAGGTGAACTATCTTGGTCATGTGGTTTTGGGAGAGGGTGTATCTATGGATCCTTCAAAGATCCAAGACATAGTGGATTGGCCAAATCCGACCAATGTTTCAGAAGTTCAAAGCTTTATGGGTTTGGCTGGATATTATCGTCGCTTTGTTCAAGGTTTTTCCTAGATAAGTCACCCAATAACTTCTCTTAGAGGAAAGGGAAGAAGCTTGTTTGATTAGAGCAGTGTGAGTCAACTTTTCATACCTTTAAGGAACTCCTTGTCAGTGCTCCAATTTTGGCAGTCTGTGATCCATCGAGAGATTTTATGGTATGCACAAATGCCTCTTTAGAAGGTATAGGTGCGGTGCTTATGTAGGATAGACATGGTTTCCTACGAGTCTCACAAATTCAAGGACCATGAGTTGAACTATCCAGTTCATGATTTGGAGTTGGCAGCTATAGTGCATGCGTTGGGTAGATGGTGACATTTTATGTTGGGGCGTCGGTTTGAGTAGCATAGTGATCACCACAGTTTGCAGTCTATCTTCACGCAGCCAAACTTGAATGCTCGACAGTGAAGGTGGATGGAATTCCTTTGCAAGGATGATTTTGAGGTTCGATATATTCAGAGGAAAGAGAACATAGTGCCATATGCTTTGAGTTGTAGGCGGCATGATATTTCAGCATTGTCCCTTGGAGTGGACTTCATAGAGAGAATTCTTGGAGTTCTTCCTCAGGATACTTGGTATCAAGATGTTAGAGCCATGATGGAGTTCAGAAGGCCATTAGAAGGTAGAAATTCTAGTTATAGCCTTGAGTCAGATGGTCTTCTTCATCATCTTGGTTAGATTTGTGAACTATATTCATAGAGTGACTGATCTTGTTGATGGTATTAGAGCTATCGGTGGACATTTGGATGAATGTGATATTTTTCAAAAGATCTTGCTAATCCTTTTGAAATCCTACAAAGCAACAAGGTGAGGCATACAAGAAAGAAATGACTTGAGTAAGTATATTATTGGTTAGCTTACTAGTACCATAGCAGCCTTTGAAATTTTAGAAATGAGGGAAGAGAAAAGAGTAAAGAAAGAAGCAACATTTAACGTTTCAAGGAAGGATGATTCATAATGTAGTGGAGAATTTGATGAAGCTAAAACAAACTTTATGAGAAGATTATAGTGAGGAACTGGAAGATACAAAGGTAAATTACCTCTAAAATATTTTTCTTATGGTAGAATTGGGCATTATTCTTCTCATTCCACTTACAGGGAAGATTATAAGAGACCGAATGATGATGAAAAAATAAATAAAACTAGGAAAAGCAACATTAACAAAAGAGAGAAGGGATTATGTTCCATAAAGGAACATACATCTAAAGATGAAATTGATGATGGATCAAAAGAAGAATCCTTGTTTCTACAATACAAGAAAAGGAGAATGCATCAAAGAAATCGAAAGAAGAGAAGATAGTCAAGATTGATTGCATGCTAAGATAGAACCAAATACATTGATTATTAACTCCAAATATTCAAACCATATGACTAGTGATAAAGATAGATTTATTAATCTCAAGCGATATGATTGTGGATCAATGAAATTTGTCAGAGAAGATGGAACAACTATTAGAGGTATTGAAAGTGTTTCTATTGATGGTAAGCATAAAATGAATGATTTTTATTATGTTGAAGGATTAAGACATAATCTCTTAAGTGCTAGTCGGATGTGTAGAAAAGGATATTACGTTTTCTTCAGTCATCCGATATGTGATCAAAAAAGAGAAGACTGGTAAAAGAGTTGCATAAGGAATTAGAATAGGTGCAAATATGTACTTCATCAAGGATAAGAGAAAAAACAAATGTTTTCTAACATAGAGTAATGAATGTTGGTTATGAAACAAAAGGATGGTACATGTCAATTTTGTTAATATGGTTAAGATTTGTAGATCTGAAGTAGTTAGAGATTTACCTAGACTTGTGAAGCTCTCTAATACAGTGTGCACATAATATAAACTAGGAAAGAAAACAAACAGAAGATTTAAGAATAAAGAGTACTCCACTACTAAACCACTGGAGTTGATTCATACAAATTTGTGTGGATCTACAAGGATAAGAGGTTTAAATAGAGAAATGTATTCCATGTTACTTAAATTGATGACTTTTGTAGAATGGCATGGGTTACATTTCTAAAAGATAAATATGAGGCTTTTGAAAGATTGAACGTTTTCAAATCCATGGTTGAAAATTAGGTAGATGCTAAGATTACGCACTTAACATCTAATAGAGGAGGAGAACTTACTTCATGGGAGTTTTAAATTTTTTGTGAAATCCATGGTATTAAAAGGCACTTTTTTTCTTTGTGGACTCATTAGCAAAATGGTGTTGTAGAATAAAGAATTGGATAGGTATACATATGGTTAGGAATTTGTTAAAGGATGGTAATCTAGCTAATGTGCATTGAAAAGAGGTAATATATAATGTTGTACATCTTCTTAATAGTGTGTAGATAAAAGTATATCATATGAAATCACCTTATGAGATATGGAATAGAAGACTTCCTACTATGAAATACTTCAAAAAATTTGGAAGCAAATTTTATATTAGAAGAGATGAGGACAATCTTGGAAAGTTTGACTCTAGAGAAAATGAGGGAATCTTTCTAGGATATGGTACAAATAGAAAGGATTTTATATGTTTCAATAAAAGGCTAAACAAGATAGTAGAGAATACAAATGTGAAGGTATGTGAAGAGTGGAATTAGATTGAACCAAAGATTGAAACCAAGGTCGAGATTGTTCCAACAATTATAGAGAAGACACATGATTCAAAATAGAACAAGGAGAAGGAATAAAATGATTAAGAAGAAGAAGAAGAAGAGGAAGACTCATAAAAAATTCTTGCTAAGTATGTTCAGAAGCATCATTTAGAAAATTAGAGAATTTGAGACAATACAAAAGGTGTTCAAACTATTTCCACCTTTCCTTCCCCCACCAATTGTTCATATCATTACTTTTGGCCAATGAAAACCTATCTCATAGGAATTTTATGTGACATTATTGGCCTTAAAATCCCCTTTGGAACTAGGTATTGTTACTTCTAACCTTCCTTAGAACATTAGTTTCCTGATCTCTCTCATTTGTACACAAGCTCAAGTAATGGTCAACAAATCTTAGCTATGTGGGACTTCCTTTAATGGTTTCTAAGTTCTAAAAAGACTTAACTTTGTGATCCTTATAATAAATACCACTACCTATTGACTGATCAGTCAATTAAATAAATTTGATATCACTTCCACTAATAATCGAGTACCCAATCTGTCTAAGTGAACAATATCCTTTTGAAAGCAATGGGTCATACTAAGTGATAGAAGAGTCTCAATGGTACAAGGATATCAAAGGATTTGGGAACTTGTGCAAGCATATTTTTGAACATCTAATTCACTAATATCCATATATTTCATGTTTCCCAAGACATAATCCTATGAATATTTGCATGTAGGACTTCATAATGGCTAATTGAATGGTAAAAAGCATACAAAGGTGGTGGCATAGTTATAACATTTAATATGGGTATTTTATTGTAAAATATATTTAATATGTTTATCCTTGTTCATTATGATCTTCAAACCTAGTCAAAGGAATGCATCAGTATGAATTACCCTTCTAAGAATGGTCATCCCTTATAATGATCAGTTTCCTATAGTTAACCTAGATTTTAATTGGTTAGAGAAAAAAAAAAAAAGACATTATCCTCGTACTATAGTCCCTTGCGTGGGAGAAATAAACTTGTTTTGCATGGTATAGAGAGATGGTGACACTATTAGGAAAGATAGAAAGACAAGCTAATAATCATAACCACCAATTAGAAGAAGAAATTGTTGTAGCAATAAATCCAAGTGATCAGCCCAATGATTAAGTAGTAAAAATGGTACTATAAGGAGACGAACCTACACCAATAATGCAGTCGGATGTACATAATCCATAAAAAAATTTCAGGAAGACATACTTATTGGATTCACAAACTTGGATTGGGAATGCAAATGCAGTTATGTAATACTTGTGGGTGGTTTTTGTGTTTGAAGAGGAGGAAGAGAAAGTCGAGAGACATGAGAGGGAGCTTTACATGCAGAGGAATCCCGCTACCTATAGTTTGAATATTGGTTATAATAGTTGGGATAAGGTTTAAATTTTTAGCTTTGAATTATAAACTTTCATAATGGCATGTGCACTTTAAAGGTAACTCTCTATTTTCCTCTAGTAAAAGTGGTTCTATCCAAGAAACTGTTACATTAAAGGAAGCTATTTTCTTTTAGATATATATAGCTATAGGAAAAAATGAAATGGGGAGGGTTGGTCCCCCTTCCAATTTGATGCATGAAGAATCTATCAATGTTCTTTGTTCTAAATTAAGGTTTGGAATTTGATAGCATGTTTTCCTTTTGAGAAACATAATTTATATATGCCGAAACAAAGACTTTTTTCTTTTGAATATGAATTTAAGGATATAAATTTGTTTGAAGCTTTGTATTCATGGATGTCCTTTTGGTTGATATTTACTTTGATATTTGCAAGAAGTTCATTGAATTCATCTATGCACTAATTTATGGATGTACATGTTTACATAACTTTGAGTCGTAACACATTTACATTATGGGTGGCTGCAAGAAGTTTAGTCCCACTTTTGGGCAAAAAGTGGAAGTGTTTTCTTTGTTTTTCAAATTTTCTGTCGATTGATGTCAAAATTTGATGCACTTAGTGATTGGATCTCGAAAAAATTTAGTAATAGAAAATGTAGTGCTCAGAGTCTACTTTTCAAATATGTAATTTATTTTAATACCCACATGATAGAAATCCCTTTTTAGTAGGCATGTTTAAAAACTAGTTTTTCAAAATGCCCGTTTCAGGACCATACCACACATGTGTATGACCACCCTTTTTTGATGCAAATAAATAAATTTTTACAAATCCTTCTGGAAAATGATACCTAAGACACCATATATTGATGAGAATATTTTTTCTTATTTTTTTATTAAATATATATTTTTTTATTAATTTTTAACTAACAATAAAGTATATTTTCAAAACATCGGGTGTACAACCACCATAATTTGATGAAAATTTCATATTTTTCAATTTTTTTTTTTTAATATTCAAAAGAATTTTATGTAGATTGATGTCATATAATTTATTTTTCTAAAATCCTAAAAACAAAAAAGTTATTAAAGTTTTAGTGAACCTTGGTATTTTAGGTTTAGGTTCCACTTTTGATTAATAAATAATACAAAAGTAGTAAAAGTAATCTTATCACTATGAAATTTACATTTTTGAAATTAGGACGTTGAAAACTCTAATGGGTTTTCGTTTCGCCAAAAAATTCAATCAGAAAGGCCCTCAAAAAATTAAGCCAAGGTAGAAATCTGATGTTGTTTTACCTTAGTCATTTTTTTGGAGGTCCAAGCATAGGCCTGGTGGGACCAAGCCTATCCCGAAGCAAAAAAAAAAAAGATAAGGGTTGTTTGTCGCCCCTAATTTTAACAAACGGGCGCCCATTTTTTCAATTCAAAAAATGGGCACCCATTTCGCTTTAAATTCAAAAAATAGTTAAAATGATGGAAAATGGTTTAAAATAAATAAATAAATACATTTAAAAAATGGGTGCTCTTTTTTTTCAAATCAGGCGCCCGTTTAGCTTCGGGCACCCGTTGCTAAATGGGCGCCTGTTTCTTAATGGCTCGAGTACCCAAAGCTAAATGGGTGCTCGATTTGTACAAATTAGGCACCCATTTCTAGCGGGCTCTTTTCCCAACCCATGGACTTCCGTGGGATTGGGACCCAACTTTGTGCATTTACCCTTATCTGAGGAAAATGTTTGTCCATTCCCCATTTTCAATTGATCATCGGTAACAAATGGGTAGATTTTGAGCCTTTTATTTGTGTTATTTTCAAGTCTCGTTCTCTTCTCTATGTTTATTTTGTGTTTGTCTTTCCTTGTTTTTAGTTAAAAGCACATGTTGTAAACACCCTAGTTATATCATAAGAGGGAGATATACCTCTATAATTTAGAAGAACGTTGTTAATTTAATTGGAAACTTGTCCAACTATTTGTTACATGTTTCTCTCTATGTTAGAGTGCAAAGAGTTTTGTTTTATATTTTGAAAGGGACAAATCTATAAGAAAATAGAACTTTGGTGACTCTATTGGGGACTAATAGAGATTGGCGTTTTGTTTCCTTAAACATGAAATTATACCTTCCTTGGAATGAAGGTTGGTGACTTTGTTTTATTAAAGATCTCTAAAAAATGATTTAGTACTAGGAAAACCAAAAAAGAAGACTTGCTCCAACAATCAAACAAATATTGGCCGAAGATGACAAATTGCTTCACTTGTTTTGGAATGTTCTCAAATAAAGTATGTCTAAAGCTGAAAGGAAAACATTGCATGCATCTAAAGATTACAATTCTACACTATTGGCAAAAAGTTTGCATCATAGGTATTATGTGCTCAAATATCTTGAGCAAGAGATTCATAAGTTTCTTAAAGAAGAACTAGAAAGTGAAAATTGGGTCTCATATAATTTTATTATTCTTAACAAACAAGACTCTGTGGAAGCATTGATTGGGATTAATAATTTATTAGTACTATTAAATGATAGTCACAAACAAAAAAAAATTTCAACTAGACTGAGATTGAAGAAATAAAACCTATCGTTGCGTACATGCAAATGGCCCAAATTGGACAATCAAATAGTGTTTCTAAAAAAGAGGTTCTTTGAGAGGAACATAGTGTTGTTTTATATTCCAAATTGGTGCCTAGAGGGTTTAGATGGTGACTTTTTGTGTGGAGTTGTGGATGAAGTTGGTCACATTACTGAAGTTGAAATAAATGCACTTCCTTGTGAATTTGATGATATGAAAGAAGGTATGAATGTGCCACATATGAAGCCTACATATTTGATATATGAATCTCTTGATGAAAATAACACGAGGAAAATAAATTATAGGAAGAGGTTAGTCATCTTTCTTCTTAAAAAATTACTTTCCAAGAGGAGATATTACACAAGATTACATTACTTGTAGTGTTGTCTTAGTGAATGGAGTGTATGCACATGAAAATAAAATAAAATTTGATAGTTCGATGATTGAGCCTAGTAAGAATATGGATAAAGTTCATTCTCAATTTGTTTGTATTTTTAGTGATGATTTTGTTTTAAAAAAAGATTAAGAAGTTATTACTATTAAATTTGACCCCATGATTATATATAGAACATGAAACTCAAACATCACAACTAGTAGTGGCATGTCTAAATTTTGATTTAGTCTACAATCTGTGGGAATAATGTGTGGATTTCTAATGCTTTCTTTGTGTGTTCAAATGAAGCCATGACTAATGTCAAACCAATAAAAAATGTTACAACAATAATAAAAATGGAGGAACAATTGGGAAATATTGAGAATAAAAATAGTTGGAGTAGATTTAACGTATTATACCTACCGATAGATTTTTATGAAGACCCAAAGGTCAGAGATAATCCTCTCTTTGAAATCTCTCATCCTTTTGAAACTGATGTTGAACAAAATGAGATCAATTTTAGTAAGTTTGAAAGTGTGGAAATTAATGAACAAATAACTAACAATGAAGTGGAAGACAATATTTTATGTGAAAAAGTACTTTTCCTTCAAACAAAAGAGAATTTACTAGCTGGTGAGGATGTAACTATTGATGGTAAGATGGATGAGTTAATTGTTGTACATTGTCTAGTGGTTGTTTCAACTGATAGTAATTTTGGATCTAGCAATGTAGATTTAACCAATGCTAAGCCAAACTTCCATATTGATGTTACACATGAAGTCATGAATAAAGTGGACTAAGATTCAAAAGTTTTAAAATTAAGAATGGCTACTTAGGCATGAGTATATGCTTGGGAAGTTTTTGCAGTCCATGAGTTGGAGGTCTGACATTGTGGTAGTTGCAAGATGACAATTATCCCCAAGAGCATCATATGGCCATAGTCCATTGTTCTGCATGGGTGCCTACTCTCAACTTATTGATGGATTCATCCAAAAACATTTGGGCATCCTTTTGAGGTAGAGTCACATGGACATGTATATATTTAGGTGGTTAGTTTAGTTTCCTTTTTTCCTAGTCTCTTTTTGTCTTTTTTGTTTTGTCCCAATATCCCCTCCACCACTCTACAAAGCAATGCCCTATATTCCTTCTCTTCTTTTTTCACTTTGCAGCCCAGTGGACTAGGCACTAGCCTAACATAAAATTTTGGAGTTCTCTACATCTCCCTATGGTTCTTGTCCCTATTTAGATCCTATGTTTCCACATTTCCTTCCCCAAGCAATTTTTCAAATTATCAATTTTGGACTTTGAAAACTTATCTCATAAGAATCTTGTGTCACATTATTAGTCTTCAAATCCCCTTTGGAACCAAGTCTTGTTACTTCTAACTTTCCTTAGAAGATCATTTTCCTGATCTCTCTCACCCATACACTAGCTCAAGTAATGGTCAATGAATCTTAGTGGTGTGGAACTCTCTTTAATGGTTTCTAAGCTCTAAAAATTTGACTTTGTGATCCTTATGACAATTATTGATGTCTATTGACTGATTGATCGATTTGGAACCTTTAATATTACTTCCATTGATAATCAAGCACCCTATCTATCTAAGTTGTTGATATCATTCTGAAAGCAATGGATCATACTAAGTGATGGAGGAGTCACGATGACATCGGGATATCAAAAGATCTGGGAACGTGTGCAATCATGTTTTGAAATGTCTAATTCATTGATCCACATACATCACACTTTTTCTAGGTAATAATCCTATGAAGATTTGCATGTAGGACTCCATAATGGCTAATTAAACAAGGAAAAGAATACAAAGGTGGTGGCACGAGCTATAGCATTTAATATGGGTCTTTTCTCATAAAAAAGTCATTTAATATATGTGCACTTGTTCATTATGATCTTCAAAGTTTCCAAAGGAACATATCAATATGAATTATCCCTCTCAAAATGGTTCAACCTTATAATGATCAGTTTCATGTAGTTAACCCAAATTTGAATTATCCAAATAATGAATAGGAAGACATTATCCTTGGACTCTATGCCCTTGCATGGAAACAATAAACTTGTTTTGTAGGGTATAGAGAGATTGTAACACTGTTGGGAAAGATAGAAAGGCAAGTGGAGAATCATAACCACCAATTATAAGAAGAAATTGTTGTAGCTAGAAATTCAGGTGATCAACCCAATGATTACATGCTAAAAATAATACTTCAAGGAGATGGTCCAAAACCATCAATGCGACCAGATATAGAATCAATCAAAAATCCTAAGGAATACATATTGGATTAACAAACTTGGGAATGGAAATGCACCTATGTTGAATACTTGTAGGCAAGTTTTGAGCTTGAAGAGGAGGATCTATAGAGAAATATGAAACAAATGAGAGGGAGCTTGACATGTAGATGAATAGTACACCAAAAAGTATTTGAATATTGGTTAGAATAGTTGAATAAGGTTTCAAATGTTTGCTTTGAATTATAAACTTGCATAATGACATGTGTACTTTAAAGGTAGCTTTTGGTTTTTATGGTAAGTTTTATCTTTATGGAGATATATCCATATATTGCTCCAAAAAATTGTACATATAATTTCTAGGCACATTACAATACTAGCTAAATATCAGATCAGCTGCTAATTTAGCCCAAGACCCAATGACAATAACTAGCTTGTACCTATCAAGACCCAACATATGTAATACCATTCTCAAATATCACCTGTTACTGATTCCTTAAGAAGTGTTGTAGTTGCAAAATTATTTTGCCCAAGTTGAATAGAGTATTTGAAGATGCCTCTGTCAACCACCAGTCCTATATCCCCTTAAGTTGCCAAAATGTTGTCAAATTACCATTTGAAACCCTATCTCTAAAGGTCGACCAAGCTTCCTTAACAAAAGTCCTCTCCGTCCACTTCTCATCATTCTAATCCCTTTCCTCTCTCTCCTCCTAACTATCAATCATATCCCATGCATCGAGATCATCCTCATCTTCAATCTGATCCCCTTCCACTTTTGTTCCCTCTTCCGAGTCTGAGGAATAGTAGTTAGATGGATTAAAGTGAATCTTCAATATGCTTTCTTTTAATCCATTTTGGATTTCGCATAGGGCCCACGCTATTGCATCCCCATAGTCTTCATTCACAAATTCTCTCAGAATCTCCACACACCTCTCCTTTGATTCTAGTAAATCCATAAGCGGTAAATATACAACTTCATAGATGAAGCCATCGCACTAATGCCTTTCCTAATTCAAAAAAATTTCCACCATTTCTAAGATTGCCTCATAGATATCATCCTTTTCATTAAACAACGTGATACACTGATGCTCAATTGTCTCTTCACAGTTCCTGCACAAAACCCTATGAATGGAT
Organism: Cryptomeria japonica; assembly: GCF_030272615.1. Lineage (NCBI taxonomy): Eukaryota > Viridiplantae > Streptophyta > Pinopsida > Cupressales > Cupressaceae > Cryptomeria > Cryptomeria japonica. The sequence goes on along the minus strand of NC_081413.1, from coordinate 200,219,478 downwards.
CCATCATGTGCCAACAAATCTGCTTTCTATCTTTCGGGATGAACCAATATATGCAACATCTATCCTCATATAGGTTCCCATCGCTTCTAGAAACTACTAAGGCAGTCTCGACAATCAAAAACATATCCAATCCTGAGTAAAGGAAATCTTGTATAAATCTTGTTTTAGATCTTTTATCCCTACTATTTCTGCTCCTATCACCTTCTCTGAGTTGTCTTGTTCTTCTAGAAGTTATTGCCTCAATCTCCTAATTCTAATCTTACTCTCCCCGTGACCTGGAAAATTTGATGGCGGTACTCTAAGAACTCTAAATCCTTGTCTGCAGTGCATGTCTGAATTAATGATATGCCATTACACTTTAATTTCCTTGTGAAAAGAAGCAATGGTCACCTCATATATCACATATAATATCTACCCCTACTCTATAACTTGTCGAGGAGTACTCAGAACGTCCTTTTTGAGGGCATCGATTAATTCTTGTGAAGCTTTGTCTAGCTTCATATAGCAAGACTGATTTTCCCCTACTACTCCCAAATTTTCCAAGAGATCTACCACTCTATTGCCTTCTCTATAGGTGTGCACAAATTTGAAAATCTAAATCTGCTCCAACAAACTATTCATAAAAGGTAGTCATTTGTTTAATCTCCATTTGTGAAAAGAGGATTGTATTACACCAATGATGATGAATTGGGAATCTCCTTCTATAATAACCTTGGAGATTTCCCCCTCAACACACACGCTCAAACCTGCTTCCAATGCTCTGATTCGAACTTAATTGTTTGAACTCTCTGCTAGATTACCATACACTCCTCTAATCATTCTACCATTATCATCTCAGAAGCTAGCTCTGCCTAGATAACCTTTACTGGCCCCATAAAAATTGAGCTTCACCCAATTATTTGGTGGCACAATCCATGTATATGTATATATATATATATGTGTGTGTGTATGTATGTATATATGTATATGTATATGTATGCATATCTATATGTATACACACACACACACAGACATACACACACACACACATATATGTATGTATGTATGTATGTATGTATGTATGTATATATATGTATGTATATATAGATATATATGTATATGTTGATGATATTATGAATCAATAATGATCCAGTCAACTACTAGGAGGGGGAGGGTGAAATAGTAGATAGAAAACAAACTAAACTTTCACCAAACTCAAACCCAACTCATAAATCAATCACTGAACTAACTGGTTCAAACACTGTACCATAAATTACAACTACACTGTCAACTTTACCGGTTGACTAGAATACCAATATAACAATGTAATGGATCTGAAACTCTCAAACCATTTAACCAAAACATCAAACCACTTTACTAACATTAGTAATAGCACACTTCAGACCATAAAATCATTGACCACTTGGCACAATGATTTTTGAAATGGAAACCCAAATGGGAAAACCATGATGGAGATGAATACCCATAAGTATTCTGAACTCTTCTGAAGTTCACCCTATTAGGAGCCAATCCTTGTTAGAAGCTTTAAAAAAATGTCTTGTTAGGAACAAATCCGGTTAAGGATCACCTAATTAAGGGATTGACTACAATACCCTATTAAAATAAATACCCTAATACAAGTAACCTCGATAGAGGATTTCAAATCCAAGCTCATGGATTACCTAGTTAAAGGATTTAGAAAATAGCAAGGCTATTAAAGCTTACTCGGTTAAGGGATTTAACTGTTGTAATTGTTAGAGAATAATACTAGGGTCTTTGCTGATCTAGTAATAGCATTACTCTGATTGATCAAATCATTTTTATGTTCATATCCACCTTCACACATTCTCCAGATACTCCTTCTAGTTTGGGAATCAATCACACTGACACACTTGACCAAAATTTCCAGCTCTACTATAAAAAAACTCATCGACCTTATAAGAAAAATAATAGGTCTGTAACACATAAAAAAACCTAAGATCTCATAAAGATTACAAACAAATCAGTTCAAAGATGATCTGGATTACATAGAAATCATCTTTACATTGTTCTATACAACCTCGACCACTCCTAGATCACCGCACATTGGATCCTATAACTCATCACATGGTTTCCACTTCATTCTATGGACTCGCTCATTTTGAAGATAAAAATGTTATCTCTACGCACCAAAACCACTTTGACAGTCATCACGTGCACCATGCATACGAAGCATAATCATCTTTGATCACCATTCAATCATACATCAACACAACCGATTCACCAAGCTCCATCGGTTAGGGTCGACATATCAACAAGTTAGGATTACCATTTTATCTCACTCCTTCAATAGTAATACCAATTTCCTTCACTGCTCAACTACTAGTTGCATTACTACATCACTAACAGTTATAATTGATATCAATGATAACACTTATACTTCATTAATGAAATCTTCATGCAATGCCAACAGTCTCCCCCTTTGGGATTGATGGTAGTACAAATATCAATACCCTTTGATTGTGATGATTGGGAGTAATGTACATACATAGGTATAGGAATCCTAGTTTACATTTTTCTACGTACTCTGCTTCAACCGAGTCTCCATGTCTTCAGCTGGTAACTATCTACAATTCTTCTCCTCCTTTGACAAAAATGCCAAAGTAAATACCAATATCAACTAGTAAACCACTCCAAGCTTCACCGATTAGCAACTAGTTGCTCCCCCTATGGATTAGCTCCATTCTACACCAATCCTGCTTCAAGATCTTCAATAAGCTCTTAGATTGATGTCTTCCACATGTTCTTAATTGACCTCATCTAGGGCCACAACCCATAGCTAACCTCTAAGATAATCAAAATTAGCCTTAGGGAGAGGTTAAGTAAAGATATTCGCTAGTTGTTCCTTAGTAGATACATGCTCCAGTAACACATCTTTACTCTGCACTTTCTCTCTCAAGAAATGATATTTCATCTCTATATGCTTGGTTCTAGCATGCAACACTAGGTTCTTTGAAATGTTTAATGCACTAGTGTTATCACAAAAAATCCTTACCGGTTATGAGATTTTTAACTAGAAACCTTCCAGAATGTGTTTCATCTAGATTACTTGGGTACAATTCATATATGCTGCAACATATTCAGCTTCAGTAGTTGGTTGTGATATACAACTTTGCTTCTTGCTACTCTAAGATACAAGCCTTCCTCCAAGAAAGAATTCACCTCTGGTTGTACTTTTTCTATCATCAATATTTCTTGCCAAGTCTGCATCTGTATAGGAGTTCAAATCAAAGTTACTTGCATATGGATACCATAATCCATAATCAATAGTAACTTTCAGATATATGAATATCCTTTTAGTTTCTCCCATGTGTGTCTCCTTCGGGTTCTTCTGAAATCTGGCAACTAATCCAACTGCACAAGCAATATCCAATCAGTTGTGAACAATATAATGCAATTTCCCTATCATGGACCTGTAATCCTTGTCATCAATTGATGAAGAATCATCCTCCTTAGATAGTTTACATCCTATAACCATTGGTGCTCCAACTAGTTTACAGTCTCCCATTCCAAATGTCTTCAATACTTATTTCACATATTTGGACTATGTGATAAAGATACCATTCTTCATCTGTTGAATTTGCCAACCTATAAAGAATTTTATCTCTCCTACTAGAGACATCTCAAATTCATGTTTTATCTCATGTGCAAATTCATCAAACATGTTATCATTTCCTCCAAAAATTATATCATCCACAAATACCTCACTAACCAATATCTTATCCCCTTAAATCTTGAGATATATATTGTTGTCTTCACTGGTTCTCTGAAAACCTATCTTCACCAAGTGAGAATGTAGTCTTTCATACCATTCCTTAGGTGCTTGCTTCAGACCATATAGTGCCTTGTGTAGTTTTCACACCATATCCTTTGCATGAGTCAAAGCATAACCATCTGGTTGTTCAATGCATACTTCCTCTTCCAATATTCCATTTAGAAATATTGACTCTACTGCCATATGATATACTTTGAATCCTCTATATGTTGCAAATGCAAGTAGAGTCCTAACACCTTCCAATATAGCAAATGGTGCAAATGTCTCTCCATAGTCTTCTCCTTCTTCTTGTGCATATCATTTGAATACCAGTCTAGCTTTGTTTTTGACCACTGCTCCATCTTCATTAAATTTATTTCTGAATACCCATTTAGTACCTATTACATTTTTGCTCACTAGTCTGTGTATTAAGGTCCATGTATTGTTCTTCTCAATCTGGTCAAGATCTTCTTCCATAGCCTTGATTAGGTGATCATCTCCAAAAGCTTCCTTTGTTATTCTAGGCTCAAAGTGGAGATCATAGAACAATTCTATCTAATTCTTCTTCTAGTTAATACACCAGCATCTTTATCTCCAATAATCTGATCAGGATTATGATTGAGTCTTACATACCCTGGAATAACATGATCATGGTCTTTAGATTCTTCTACCTCACTAACTTCATCTTTTGCAGAATGTACCTATTCTAGTTGAGTTGGTGTTGTTGTATTCATTTCACCAACTTTTGGCTTCACTGGTTCTAGTTCCAAAATTAGAATGTAAGTTTCATCTTCCTTCTTCTCCTCACTAGTTTCTCCTGTATCTTCAGGACACTCATCCACTCGAACATTAGCACTTTTAATGATCTTCTTTGTTTGGTTGTTGTAACATTTGTAGGCTTTTCTCTTGGTGGAGTAACCAAGAAATATGCCTTTATCACTCTTAGCATCAAACTTACCAACATAGGTACCTCTCTTGATAAAACATTTATTGCCAAAAATCTTAAAGTAACTAACATTAGGAGATCTACCATACTAGTATTAATAAGTAGTTTTATCCTTACCTCTTTTAACTAGTATCTCATTCATAGTGTAGATAGATTTGCTGAAAGCTTCTCTCCAGAAAGTCTTAGCTACACCTCCATGTATTAGCATAGTTCTTGTAGCTTGAACAACTGGCTAGTTTTTCCTCTCTACAATACCATTCTATTCTGGTGTCCTAGGTGCAGAAAGACGCCTTTTAATTCCATTGTCTTCACAATATCTAGTGAATTCCTCTAAAGTAAATTCACCACCATGATCAGTTCGTAAGCACTTTATCTTCTTTCCTTTTTCCTTTTTAGCTAAGGGCCCGAATGCCTTAAACTTGCTAAACACATTTATTTTGTCCTTAAAAACATGTGACCCACCTCAGTCTTGAGCAATCATCAGTGAAAATCATAAAATACCAATCACCTTGAATACTCCTAGTCCTTATTGGTCCATAGAGGTCTGTATGAACCAAATCTAGCAAATATTTTGCTGAGAAAGATTTTCTCTTTAAATTTAAGGATTTCATCTTCCCTAACTCACATTCCTTACACAGAGAATTCACAGGTTTTTCCAGCTAAGGTAAACCTCTTACTGATTTGGCCTTACTATCTTTTACTATGTTATCAAAATTTACATGACAAAACATTCGATGCCAAAGCCAGCTGTCTTCTACTTAATCAATTAAACAATTGTTCTTTAGAATTTAGGTGAAACAAGTTACCTTTTGTCTTTTTGTCAGTTGCAATCAGTTCACCATTTCATCCATAGATTTTGCACATTCCATTCTTGAATTCCAGTTGAGAAACACTCAAAAGATTGTGTTTCAATCATTCAACCCAACAGACATCATCTTCTCTTCTCTTTCCATTAAGAGAGATGGTTCCCTTTTTTTTTTTACCATGCCGGGTGAGTCATTTCCAAATCTCACAACACCTCCAACTAATTCCTTCAAAGTAATAAAATTACTCCAGTCACCAGTCATGTAGTGTGAACAACCACTATCTATAATCCAATCATTAGAACTATCCATGCG